>NW_024752453.1:312500-345000 GCF_018991925.1 Homarus americanus
ACCCCAGTGTTTACCTGGTGTTATCTGAGGCAGGTGTCGCGTCTGTTGCCTTACCTGGGGTCGGGTCGGGTTGGGTTGGGGTGGGTGTGTGTGTGTTATATTACAGGTACAGGTATAATTACAGGTACATACACAGGCACAGATGTATTTCAAGAGAGTTACAGCACTCAAAAAAGGCTGAAGTTCTTCATTCCCCTTCACCTCCCCACTCTCCTCTCACCCTCCCAATCTGCACCTCCTCCTCCTCTCCTTCTATCTTTCCCACTCTCTATCCACCTCTTTCTCCCCCCACCTCTACCCACTCTACCCACTCTACCCACCTCCCACCCACTCCCCCCACCCACTCCCTCCCCCCCACCCACCTCCCCCTCTACCCACTCTACCCATCTCCCCCTACCACTCCCCTCTATCTACCTCCCCCACCACTTTCACTCACTCTCAGTATGAAACAAACAAATAAAACAAACTAATCATACGACGCCCCTGATTGGCTAACAACATTAAACTGTAAACACATAAACACACATAACCAGTGTGAGTCAATAGGCAATTAGTCACTTCTTGAAGGGGGGGAGAGGGGGAGGGGGGAGGGGGAGGGGGGAAGAGGACAGGGGAGGGGAGAGGAAGGGTCATTCTCTCTCTCTCTCTGTCTGTCTGTCTGTCTGTCTGTCTCTCGCCGTATCCCGTCACCCGCACTATGAGACAAACTTAAGTTCAGTTACTGGACAGGACTTTAACTCAGTGACCCAACCCGGATTTAACTTCCCACTTGTCTCCAATCTGACTGACTGACTGACTGACTGACTGATTGATTGACTGATAAACTGACACACACACACACACACACACTCTTACACGAGTCACAGATGTGGCGGCTACAGGTGTCCCTACACACCTGTACACACCTGGCCACACGAAAAAAGTTACCTGTAGATTAATTTAATTTAACACCACAAATATGTTAAATTAGTAATATAAAAATTATGTTAAATATGATCCTGGTTTGGTTAGGTTAAGTTAGGGAAGGTTGTGGATTAGGTTAGGTTAGGAAGAATTAGAGGTTAGGTAAGGTTAGGTTAATTACAGGTAGACTAATTAAGACTGAAGTAATACAGACCATTAAGGACCTGTTAGTAATGCAGGTGGTTAGGTATTCCTGTCCTTAGTGTCTGTCTGTCTGTCTGTCTGTCTGTCTGTGCTCTCGTTGGTGAGGATGGTGAGCAGGTGATAGTGAGGATGGTGGACAGGTGTTGCTATTGTACAGGTGTTGTGAGTGTTACTGACCCCTCCTCCTTCCCTCTCTCCCAGGTGTGTGAGAGAGAGAGAGAGAGAGAGAGAGAGAGAGAGACTACCCGCACCTCACAGCTTGACGACAGTAATATTTACAGCTTAGTGACGTCATCGGTGCGTCATCGGTGCGTCATCATTGTTCCCGTTGTTGCGCTGGTTGTCGTGTTTACATACCCCATCCCTCCCTCCCTCTCTCCCTCCATCCCTTCATCCATCTCCCCATCCCTTCATCCATCCCCCCCTCACTCCTCACCCCCCCCCTTCAACAGGAGGATAAAACACACAGCAGGACCTACCAGAGGGGAGGGGGTGAAGGAGGGGTGGGGGAGGGGGTGAAGGGAGGGTGGGGAGGGGTGAAGGAGGGGGGTGGGGAGGGGGTGAAGTGAAGGGGTGGGGGGAGGGGTGAAGGAGGGGTGGGGAAGGGGTGAAGGAGGTGGGGAGGGGTAAAGGAGGGTGGAGAGGGGAGGTAACTGATCTCTAATGAACGCCGCCATCACCTCATGGCTGCGTTTTTGAGATCAACACCGCGATGCCCTGACCTGCTGGGTTGTCCTGGGTGTTGCTGGGTGGTGCTGGTGTTGCTGGGTGTTGCAGAGTGGTGCAGAGTGTGCTGGGTGGTGCTGGTGCTGGTGTGGTGTTGCTGGGGTGCTGGGTGGTGCTGTGGTGCTGGGTGTGCTGGTGTTGCTGGTGCTGGGTTGCTGTTGCTGGGTGGTGCTGGGTGATGTTGTAGTGAGGATGGGGTGGATGAGGTGGATGATGAGAGGATGACGGATGTGACGACGGAGATGTGACGCGTGACGGAAGGATGTGATGTGACGCGTGACGGAAGGAGGTGACGACGACAGGATGGACGGAAGGACGCATGACGGATGATGTGACGCGTGACGAAAGGATGTGACGCGTGAAAGGATGACGCGTGACGGAGTGAGTGTGGTGTGTTACGGTGTCAACAAAGACCCCAAATAATTATCTCGGCCTCACAGTGTTGACATAACCCGCCATAGTTCCTTGTCATTGTGTCTGTTCGTGTAAGGGGGGGTGTAAGGGGGTGGTGGGTAAGGTGTAAGGGGTGTAAGTGTAAGAAGGGGTGTAAAGGTGTGTAAGGGGGGTGTAAGGGGGTGTAAGGGGTGTAAGGGGTGTGTAAAAGGTGTAAGGGGTGTAAGGGGGTGTAAGGGGTGTAAGGGGGGTGTAAAGGGGTGTAAGGGGGTGTAAGGGGTGTAAAGGGGTGTAGGGTGTAAGGGGTGTAAGGTGGGTGTGTAAGGGGTGTAAAGGTGTAAGGGGGTGTAAGGTGTAAGGGGTGTAAGGTGTGTAAGGGGTGTAAGGTGTGTGTATGGGTGTGTAAGGTGTGTAAGGGTGTAAGGAGGTGTAAGGTGTGTGGGTGTGGGGGTGTAAGGGGTGTGGGGTGTGTGGGTGTGGGTAAGGTGTGTGTGTACAGATGTGCAGGTTATCAAAGGCCAGGTGTAACAGACAGGTGTACACGCGCATGTTCTCGTATACATAAACGACTAAATGTGTGTTTTACAGACCTACATGTATACATATGTACATCCACGTGGTCATGTACGTTAACACACACACACACACACACACACACACACACACACAACACAACACAACACAACACAACACAACACAACACAACCACACACACACACACACACACACACACACACACACACACACACACACACACACACACACACACACACACACACACACACACACACACAACACAACACAACACAACACAACACAACACAACACAACCACACACACACACACACACACACACACACACACACACACACACACACACACACACACACACACACACACACACACACACACACACACACACAACTATGACACAGCTACAATATACATACTGTAGATGTAAGATGGGTCTCTTAACCAATAGATGCTGTGTGTGTGTGTGTGTGTGTGTGTGTGTGTGTGTGTGTGTGTGTGTGTGTGTGTGTGTGTGTGTGTGTGTGTGTGTGTGTGTGTGTGTGTACCAGCTTAGGCTACTGTTTACTCTTGATGGATTTTAATCAAGGAGAGAGAGAGAGAGAGAGAGAGAGAGAGAGAGAGAGAGAGAGATAATAACAGAGAGAAACAGATAAACAGACAAGGAGAAACATACAGACAGACAGACAGACAGATATAACCTCCTTTCACTATTGCCTTACACACGTACTATAACAAGCACACAAACGACTACATCAATTTGACCCAATAAGACGTGGTTAAGGGAGGTGCTTCACTCACTTAACCCACGGGCACACCTAACCTAACCTAACCTAACCTAACCTAACCTAACCCAACCCCACCCATACAAGGATGAGGTTTATACCCACGCATTCTAGGGCACAGACGATCATACCCTCCAGGGGCACAGGGCATCCGGGAGAGGGTGGGCGTGTGTGGGTGTTTGTACAGGTGGGCGTGCGTGAAGAGGGCCGCCACGGGTTGGGTTGCCGCGAGAGAGAGAGAGAGAGAGAGAGAGAGAGAGAGAGATTATCTTTAACACCTCTGGTTCATAAGAGAAGCTTAAGTGCTCTCCAAACCTATTCCCAGGTAAGTTAAGGTGTCCCAATTAATTAAGTATACCTGTCCCGATTAATTATGTCTACTTGTCCAGATAAATTATGTCTACCTGTCCCAATTAATTATGTCTACCTGTCCCAATTAATTATGTCTACCTGTCCCAATCAATTAAGTATACCTGTCCCGATTAATTATGTCTACTTGTCCAGATAAATTATGTCTACCTGTCCCAATTAATTATGTCTACCTGTCCCAATTAATTATGTCTACCTGTCCCAATCAATTAGTCCCAATAATGCTTCTCTGTGTTGAAGTATCACCTGTATAACACGACCTAAATACAGCAATTACTGTACCTGTGTCACACCTTTACACAGGCCACACCCTTACACAGGCCACACCCTTACACAGGCCAGATTTCAGATTTCCATGAGGTCACACTTAATGGCTGGGTGATGACCTTGACCTCTTGACCTCTTGACCTCTTGACCGTAAAAACACAGGAGGTCAAAGAGGTTGTTGTGGTACGCTTCCCTCAAGAGTGTGGGGAAATAAGTGTCAAGAATGGTAGAGTTGTGTGGCTAATGTGACCCCCCTTAACACCCCCCTTTAGCCCCCTTAACCCTCCTCTTCACCCCTTTAACCCCCTTAGCCCTCCTCTTCACCCCTTTAGCCTGCACTAGGTATACATATGCTGTATACCTTCACTTCATCACCTCCTAGCGTGTATATCCAAGGCTTATACATACAAGGAAAATATTGTGTGTGTGTGTGTCTGTGTGTGTGTGTGTGTGTGTGTGTGTGTGTGTGTGTGTGTTAACTCTCTATTAAGCTTTTAAATGAGAAATTACCATAAATATAACTCTCTTAATAATATAGCTTAGAAAATATAGCTTTCTTTGTAATAACTTTCAATATTAGCATCTGAGATCAAAAGCTATGACCCCAATTAGCTTTCTAGTTTAGTTAAGTAGCATAGCTTTCTAAATAGCTTCGTAATATATCTGTAATGACCAATATAACTTCGTAATAAACCAGTTATGACCAAAATAGCTTCGTACTATAGCTGTAATGACTTAAAATAGCTTCGTAATATAGCTGTAATGACCAAAATAGCTTTATAGACTAGCAGCTAAAGTGAGACAGCTCCCCAGATAAGCCAGGCCATGTTGAACACCACATGAGAGAGTTTGTCATAAGATTCACTTGGGTAATCTTATATTAGGAGGGCCTGAAAATGCTGAGGGGGGGAGGGGTGGGGAGAGGGGGAGAAGGATGAGAGAAGGAGGAGAGAGAGAGAGACAAACAGTGAGGGCCTTGTGTACACTTCACCAACACACTCTCAGGGGGTCATCCCGGCACCACCATTATCACCACTACCACCACTATAACCACTACCACCATCACTACCACCATTTCTACACACTATCACCACAACCACTACCACCACTATCTTCACCACACACCACTACCACCACTAACAATAAGCGCCATAGACTGGGGTTAGGTTAGGTCAGGTTAACGGAACAGAGGTGTGCGAGGTGAAAGTGAGTGTGTGAGAGTGTGTGTGTGTGTGAGAGTGAGTGTGTGAGAGTGTGTGTGTGTGTGAGAGTGAGTGTGAGTGTGTGAGAGTGAGTGTGTGAGAGGTAAAGCAGCGCCCACCTACCACTTAGAGTGATGACGTCTTCAAGTGGACAGACTCTTACCGGTGTGTGTGTGTGTGTGTGTGTGTGTGTGTGTGTGTGTTGTGTGTGTGTGTGTGTGTGCGTGCAAGACCAGACACCAGTTTTCCTTGGTCAAGTTGTCTGTTGCAAGCATAGGAATGTGCTCGTCCTCCTCCCGGTGGTACAGACCGGTCTATTGTGTGCCGGCAGCGCCTTCGTCGGCGTCTGAGCACAACTAGAGGTACAAGGTCACACACACACACACACACACACACACACACACACACACACAGTTAATTACACGTAAACTAATGTAATGGTAAACTGAACTAATTACAGGTAAGCTGAAACTAACCACAGGTAAACTAAAGCTAGCCACAGGTAAACTAAAGCTAGCCACAGGTAAACTAAAGCTACCCACAGGTAAACTAAAGCTAGCCACAGGTAAACTAAAGCTACCCACAGGTAAACTAAAGCTAGCCACAGGTAAACTAAAGCTAGCCACAGGTAAACTGAAGCTACCCACAGGTAAACTAAAGCTACCCACAGGTAAACTGAAGCTAGCCACAGGTAAACTAAAGACTGTACAGATCAGGCTAAAGCTTTGCAGGTAAGCTAAAGGCTGTACAGGTGAACTAAAGAGCAACAGATGAAATGAAGCTGTTGGTGAATGGGGCTTCAGGTTGTGGGTGGTGGTGTGGGGGTGGTGTTTGTTTGTTGGTTTTGGTTTGTGTATCTGGATGCTCCATGCCCATCGGACCGATTATGCTCGAGGTGTTCCTTCATTGTGTGTAGATGTAGGCCGGGCGTCGAGGAGATGTCATATGCCCAGGTATGATGGGTTGTCAGGTTGGGTCAGGTTGTCAGGTTGGGTCAGGTTGTCGGGTTGGGTCGGGTTATCGGGTTGGGTCGGGTTGTCGGGTTGGGTCGGTCGGAGTTGGGTTAGGTTAAGGCCCATTAGAACAGCAGCTAATGTCCTCCTCTCCTCACCAATGTCCTCCCTCTCCCTCACCAATGTCTTCCCTCTCCCTCACCCATGTCCTCCCTCACCCATGTCTCCCTCTCCCTCACCAATGTCTTCCCTCTCCCTCACCCATCTTCCCTCTCCCTCACCCATGTCCTCCCTCACCCATGTCCTCCCTAACCCATGTCCTCCCGAGATCCCTGTAGCACCGGGAGTATCTCACAACTTAATTCAACAACATGGTTCTCCCAAGAGGAGGAGGATGTGTGGTGATATTTTCTTGAGAGAGAGAGAGAGAGAGAGAGAGAACAACATATTCACCCCATATCTTAACTACAATACATATACCTACGTGTTCCCACCACTAATAAGACACATAGCCCTCATCACATAGCCCTCTCCACAAGCCCCCCACCCACATAGCTCTCCACCCCATAGCCCCACCCATAGCCCCCACCCACATAGCCCCACCCCACATAGCCCCCCCATAGCCCCCACCCAACACGCATCCAACGACCCTACTAAATACTTTATCATCAAGGCTGTGTGTACCTTCACCTTCCATTACCTACATTATTTCTTCATTAGTGACGTAGTGAATAATTACTTTCATTCAGTTCCCTCCTGTCAGTATTCATTAGGAGGAGGAGGAGGTCTAAGAAGAAGAAGAGGAGGAGGGAGGTGGTGGTGGGGAAGGAGAAAGAGGAGGTGGTGGTGGGGACAGGGAGGAGGAGGAGGGAGGAGGAGGTGGTGGTGAAAGAAGAAGAAAGAACAAGAAAGAAGAAGGGGAGAAGGTGTCAAGTAATCCATCTAGGTGTTAATCTTGTCTCCTAACTGGTGCTAAGTGAACGTATCTATTTAATGTAATCTGTTTAAAAGTAATCCCATATACCAAGTGATGTAACTACTCCTAATACATTAAAAATATAACTAGACTTCCTCATTAACTCACGGAACACACCAAGTTTTAAAGGAATCAGTCCAGCAGAGTTTGACTTATAATAGGGACACTATAATTGATCCTAATGGACTATAAATCAATAGGCTTCCTTCCTAATGTAAGATGAGTAAATGAACCAATTTTTAATGGAATCGGGCCAATAGTACGTGACTTATAGCGTGGACAACACAATGCAATTCAACAAAGCCAGACCTCAGTAGTAACTATAGGTGGAAAAGACGATAAATTACTAAGAAGAAAAGTTTACCAAGGTCTGAGTGAAGACAATTGTTCCTAACGAGTCATTCTTCCATTTTTCTTGATTTTCTTCATTTTATTTTCCTTCTCTTTCCTCGTTTATCCTCTTGTTTCTCCTATTCTTATTCCTGTTTCCTCTTCCCTCCCTTCCGTCCTTCAGGTTTTTTTTTTCTATCCTCCTCAATCTTCTTCCTCTTCATCTTCACCCTTTATTATCTATCTCCCTTTCTTCTTAATCCTCCTCCTTCTCCTCTTCCCCTTCCCTCTCCCACCTCCTCCTTCACCCCCTCCTTCACCGTCCAGCAATATCTGACAAGCAGCGTCCTGATGAATCCCCAATTTAGCTGTGTGTTCCCTGTACCATTCATCACCACCTTTCATTTCCTCCTTTCCATATTCCTTTAGCTCTCTCTCTCTCTCTCTCTCTCTTATTGACCCACTATTTTTCCCCGGTCAGAGAGTCTTAAGAAGCTATATACCTGAGATCTAATTAAGGAGACTATCTACCTGATTACCTGAAGATTAGACACCTAGGTTATCTCACTTAATTAGCCTCTCCCCCCTAGATTATCTCACCTGGGGGGAGGGGGGATAATGAGTTATCAACACACTAATATAACTAAGATCACACAAGATTGATAACAAAATGATATCAAATTCACGAGTGGTTATTAATGACGTCATTAATGAGCTATTAATAAGGTGAAATGAGCAATTAATGATGTAAATAATGAGGGAATAAGCAAATAAATAAATAAATGAGCAATTAATTAGGAAGACAATGAGCTATTAATGGGGTAAAACAACGAGCTATTAATGAAACAAATAATGAGCTATTAAGGCTGAGCTATTTACGATTTTAATTGGATGATGAATATGGTGAACGAAGAGGAGAGATCGTCAGGTAATACACACATACAGGGGTGGATAAATCTACACCGACATCCACCTTTAATTTGACCTGGGGTGACTCACACACACACACACACACACACACACACACACACACACACACACACACACACACACACACACACACACACACACACACACACACACACACACACACACACACACACACACACACACACACACACACTGCAACTACATCAACAAGGTAGTCACTCTTTTTATTACACAGCAGGGAGAGAGAGGAAGGGAGGGAGAAGGAGGGAGGGTAGGGAGGAAAGAAAAGAAAGAGAGGGGAAACGGAGAGAAGGGAGGGAAAGGTTCAGCCTTGCCTTCTGGAGTCTCTCTCCTTTCCTAATAAACTCAAATTCCACCTCGCAATTTTCCATTATTTACTAACAACAAAATTAACAACATTTTTGTAACGCTGAAAAATTGACTCAAAATACATAGGAGAGAGAGAGAGAGAGAGAGAGAGAGAGAGGTCCTCGTTTTAATAAGACAATTGCTCTCCAATAATTTAAGTACCTCTGTCTCGACACTATCTATATGACCCAGGGATAAAAACACAACACCTCAGCCACCCACACCTAACCTACAACACTACACATCCTCCCTCACAAGACAGTCAAAAACACACACTCAATATCCAGGATGCCCCCGCCCCGAGATGGGCTCCCTACACGAGTGGTTGTTATTAGAATAATCCTGGTGAGGGAGGAGGGAGGGAAGGAGGAAGGAGAGGTTTGAGGGAGGGAGGGAAGGAGACTTGAAGGAGGGAGGGGGGAGGAGGGAGGGAAGGAGAGAGGGATGCCGGGAGGGTGGGGATTCAGGGAGGAAGCGAGGGAGAGAGAGAGAGAGACTCAGAAGCTCAGAGCTCAGATGGTAGAATCAACCTCCAAGTTTAGATTGGTTGACCTCGAAGTAGGGTAAGGAGTCTTGTGGACCTCCAAGCTGGAGGACTTGGCCGGAGGGTCCATGAGAGGCCAAGACACATAAGAGGTCCATGAGGCCAAGGCGCACATAAGAGGGTCCATGAGAGGCGAAGACGCACATAAGTCCTTGGAGGCCAGGACGCACATAAGTGATCAATGAGAAGCAGACGCACATAAGTGGTCCATGAGAGGCCAGACGCACATAAGTGGTCCAAGAGGCCAGAACTATAAGAGGTCCATGAGGCCAAGACGCACATAAGTGATCCATGAGGCCAAGACACATAAGTGGTCCATGAGGGGCCAAGACCACATAAGAGGTCCATGAGAGGCCAAGACGCACATAAGAGGTCCATGAGAGGCCAAGACGCACTAAGTGATCCGGCCAGACACATAAGTGGTCCATAGGAGGCCAAGAACCATAAGTGGTCCATGAGAGGCCAAGACGCACATAAGGAGTCCATGAGAGGCCAAGACGTTGGGTTTTAAGAAAATGGACCTTAAGACCTGAAGCATCTGATTTACACACACCATCTGATTTACAAGCCCCATCAGACTCCGTGAATCACACCACCGATTCAACAATTTACAAAAAAATGTAATTGGAAAAAAAATTGTCACACCCAATTACAAATCCAATTACAATATTAAGAGAAAGATTTATAACTTAATTAACGATCGTATAAAGAATCTCAAATGGCTTATCGAGTCTGAGTGTTCTGATGGGCGCGATTGGGTACGTGTTCTGATGAGGCTCTATTTCTCAAGGGGTACGTGTTCTGATGGGCCCCAGTTCTCAGGGTGCGTGTTCTGATGGGTCCCAGTTCTCAGGGGTACGTATTCTGATGGGCCCCAGTTCTCAGAGGTACGTGTTCTGATGGGTGAGTTGTCAGGGAACGTGTTTGGTTATACCTTTTCTAATAGGCCCCACTTCAAACCTACGTGTTCTAATGGGCCAACTCTAATACACCAGACCCAGTTCAAAGAGGCCAGTTTTAATAGACCCTTGTTCTAATAGGTCCCAAATCTAATAGGACCTAAACCTAATAGGCCCCATCTAACAGGCCCCCAGCCTAGGCCCAGTCCTAACAGGCCCCAGTTCTAACAGGCCCCAGTTCAACAGGCCCCAGTCCTAACAGGCCCCAGTCCTAACAGTGATTCTAACAGGCCCCAGTTCTAACAGCAGTCCTAAACCAGTTCTAACAGGCCCCAGTTCTAACAGGCCCCAGTTCTAACAGACCCCAGTTCTAACAGACCCCAGTTCTAACAGGCCCCATATTCTTCACATGACTTTTAAGGTAAATATGAAGTATTTAAGTAAACCAATTAATTAATTCAGGTAGATAAGCTTTAAACTTCCCATATAATTAACAACACTAATTAGATACCAATTAATGTTAAGTATATTTAATTACTACAATAAGAAGTAATGACTAATATCCCTTAATGACTCTAATTATTATACAAATGACAAATAAATGAGAACAAATGACACTATAATACAATTAATTTAGGTAATTATCTGAAGTGATCTAATTAATCTAAATTAATTGATATCCTGAAAAACTATTGATAATTAACTAAAAAATCGGGCCTAAAAATCGGCCCCGATTATAAGATTATGACTGGTTCACATAATCTGTCAGAGTTTCGACCAATCAGGATATTTCTGTGTTAAAAGTTCCTACCTTCTCTCACCCCTCACCTGAGAGACACTTTCCTACCTTCTCTCACCCCTCACCTGAGAGACACTTTCCTACCTTCTCTCACCCCTCACCTGTGTTTTATGGTCAGTGTGATCCGTGTACAAGGGGCCCTACTTGAAGCCTTGCTGAAGCCCACCTGAACCACTTGAAGCTTACCTGAATCTACCTGAAGTCTACCTGAAACCTACCTGGAATTTACCCACACACACTCACCCACACACACACACACCTCCACACGCACTCACCCTCCCACACACACACTCCTCCACACGCACCTCACCCCCCCACACACACACACTCCTCCACACGCACCTACCTCCGCACACACACACCACCCTCCACACGCACTCATTCCCTCCCAGACACGCACACACCTTCCACACGCACTCCTCCCTGCACACACACTCCTCCACACGCACTCCACGCACACAAAGCCCCCAGAAAATAACAGTCCCCTTCAACTAACTTCTGGAACATGCTATTTCCAGACATGATATCAAAACCTTCAATAGATATCAAGTGTTTATTCAATTTCATATAATTTTAGGTACGATATCACATGTCTGAGAGAGAGAGAGAGAGGAGAGAGAGAGAGAGAGAGAGAGAGAGAGAGAGAGAGAGAGACCATCTGGCGGCAACATGTACAGTACGAGACGGAGTTTGTTGTGCTTCAGACCATGTCAAAGGTCACCCCGGAAAGGCAACAGCAATCCCTTCATTATGTAAACAAATAACAGCTGATGTGGCAAAACGTAAACACAGAACAGCTGATGTGGAAGAATCCCTGGACGTTATGTCAACAAAAAACAGCTGATAAAGGACACTTGCTATACGGGAACAGAAGATTGCTATACATTATTCAGACTCTCATATACATTAAGACTCAGAAGCAATGATAAACACGGCTTAACCATTACCGCTTGTGTTGGAGAGAGAGAGAGGGGAGAGAGAGAGAGAGAGAGAGAGAGAGAGAGAGAGAGAGAGAGAGAGCTATTTCACTAACAGAGCCACATAATCAAGTACCAATATATATAAAATACATATATGGTCAATATACTAAATTCTCTTATATACGACAGATATACTATACAAATTGACTCATATATGACCCATGTATAATTCACCTTTAAAAATATATGCATAAATTCTGTATGTATTGTATTTCATTATATACATACAACTGACATGTGTATTCGTTTATATATGTAGTGTCAGTTCATATGTTTGGAACTAATGTCAGGAGGTAGTGTAGGAGGAAGTGTCAGGAGGTAGTGTGTCAGAAGTGTCAGGAGAAGTGTCAGGAGGTAGTGTGTGCAGGGAGTGTCAGGTGGAGTTCAGGAGGTAGTGTGTCAGGGAAGTGTCGGAGAGTGTCAGAGAGTGTCAGGGAAGTGTCAGGAGGTAGTGTGTCGGGGAAGTGTCAGGAAGGTAGTGTCAGAAGATAGTGTCAGAAGATAGTACCAAGAGCTCTATAATGTCAGGAACTAGAGTGTCAGGAAGGTAAGGTATATCAACAGCATCATTATTAATGTCAGCATTGTCGTCAGCAAGATGAAGAGGCAGAATACTGAAGTGGGTCTAATATAACACCCACAAGAGGCTAACCTTTAAACACACACACACACACACACACACACCTCCCCACACACAAACAGACTCCCCCCCACACCTATCTTCACCCCACCCCCACAACCCACACACACCCACCCATTTCCTAGGGTTCCAAAATGTCTCCAAACACTTTAATATATGACCACAGAAATACATCCTTTGGCAAACTTACAGCCTCAGGACTTGACACATCTCCCGTATATAACACACACACACACACACGCCTGGACGTGGTCTGGCTTGTGTCCAACTCTTCCTTTTATAATAGCTTTCGTTTTTGAAGTATGTTTAAAGCCAACTTTAAGCTTAGAGATAACTCTCAGCTTTCCCAACTTTCCTCTATAGGTCTCTCGTGTTTAGTGGGTGGCAAGGTGGATTAGGAAATATGGGCAAGATTGGCATAAGAGCTGGTGGGGTCGGCATAAGTGGCGGCAAGGGCGAGGCAGCAGGGGCAAGGGGCGATACGGGCGGCAGGGGCAGTGAGGACAGCAGGGGCGGTACATGAGGGCAGCAGGGGCAGTACGAGGGGCAGTGGCAGAGCAGTACGAGGGCCGTAGGGGGCAGTACAAGGGGCAGCAGGGGGCAGGTGTAAAGGGCAGCAGGGGCGGTACGAGGGGCAGCAGGGGCGGTACGAGGGCAGCAGGGCTAGGCAGGGCGGTACAGGGCAGCAGGGCGGTACGAGGGCGGCAGGAGGGGCGGTCAGGGGGTGGCAGAGGGGCAGTACAGGGAGCAGGGAGGGCAGCAGGAGTGCTGGGGCATTTTACTTCAGCAGACTGATGTCACTTGCCTCCTCCTCCTCCTCCTCCTCTTCTTCTTCCTCTTCTTCCTCCTCTTCCTCCTCCTCCAGTACCTCTTCCTGTATCTTTCTCTCCTCTCCTCCTCCCTCTCCTCCTCTTCCTCTTCTTCTCTCTTCCTCCTCCTCCAGTACCTCTTCCTGTATCTTTCTCTCCTCCTCTTCCTCCTCTTCTCTTCCTTCCTCCTCTTCTCTCCTCCTCCAGTACCTCTTCCTGTATCTTTCTCCTCCTCTTCCTCCTCCTCCAGTACCTCTTCCTGTATCTTTCTCTCCTCCTCTTCCTCCTCCTCTTCCTCTTCTTCCTCCTCTTCCTCCCTCTTCCTCCTCCTCCAGTACCTCTTCTGTATCTTTCTCTCCTCCTCTTCTCCTCCCTACTCTTCCTTCTTCTCTGTGCTTCCTCCTTCTCCTGTGCTTCCTCCTTCTCCAGAAAAAAGTTCTAATGGGTTCCAGTTTCTAATGGGTTCCAGTTTCTAATGGGTTCCAGTTCTAATGGGCCCCAGTTCTAATGGGCCCCAGCTCTAATGGGCCCCAGTTCTAATGGGCCCCAGTTCTAATGGGCCCCAGTTCTAATGGGTTCCAGTTCTAATGGGCCCCATTTCTAATCGTACTTATATTTAAAAACTGCAAAGGCCCAAAATGAAACAATATAATGAAAAACAATAACAACAACAACAATGAAAGTGCAATTGCAAGAAAAAAATGCAAGGGAGGAAATGTTGAAGAGATAATCAACACAGGCAAGGTTGCAACACGTCTGCAATAAAAGGGTGTTTACAGTGTTGTGACGAGGGTATGTAAACACGACATTGCATACAAGTTGCAGAGAAGTCTACCTTGGTGTGTGTGTGTGTGTGTGTATTTAGTTTATGTACACATCAGCAAATGCGTTCATCTTCGTAAAAAAGAGTCTCTCCAAAAATATTCCTCATTCCAAAAATATTCCTCCTCAAATATTCCTCCTCAAAATATTCCTCATTAAAATATTCCTCCTAAAATATTCCTCCTCAAAATATAGAGATGAGGAATATCATAACCGAGGCCTCGGTTGGAAGCGGATGGAAAACCTCAATAATTTACGCTGCATAACTGAGAGGATTAAAGTCCTACCTAACCACGCATGTCAAAGGTCAACAGGTAGGGGGAGGGTGGTGGGGAGAGGAGGAGGGGAGAAGGTGAGAGGTGAAGGGAGAGATGAAAGGGGGTGAAGGGAGAATAAAAGGAGAAGTATATCAAGTCATGTGTGTATTTATGGAGTTTTATGTAGGAAGGAGGATCTGCCTGGACCTCAGCCATTACCCCCTTAGTCTTTAGCCCTTAGTTGCCCTTAGCTCTCAGCCCTTAGCTCTCAACCCTTAACACACACGCACACACACACACACGCGAGTAAGTTACGTAACAACACGGTGTAAAAATGCCTTCAGGTGGACGGTTACATAAGACGTCAAAACAGTCACTACCCCACATGCTGAGGAGGAGAGGAAGAGAACTTGATGGAAGACGAAGAACAGGGAGGATCCAGGCAACAGGTGGTGGTGGGTGATCGTGCGCCAGGCAACAGGGAACGTTGGAGCGTCCGGCGGCAGCTCCAGCGGTGACATCATCGCTGCCAATGCTCCACCCTCAGGCAGCGAACTGGGGTGGTGGTGGTAGTGATGGTGGTAGTGGTGATATGGTGATGGTGGTAGTGATGGTGGTAGTGATGGTGGTAGTGGTGGTGGTAGTGATGGTGGGTGGTGGTGGTAGTGGTGGTGATAGGGTGGTGGTGGTGGTGGTGGTGGTGCTAAGTGAACGTATCTAGTTAAGGTATAGTCTCAGTGTTAATTTGGTCTCCTAACTGGTGCCACTACCTCACCACTACCTCTCTACTACCAGCACTACCAACCACCACCACTACCTACCACCTACTACCTGCACTACCGCACTACAGACCTTAGCCTGACTACAGTAATTATACAGGATTCTACTTCACCTCAGGGAAGAGCCAACCTGCTGCACATCCTTCAGCTACACCTACCAAACACCACCACCACACCCACCACCACCACACCACCACCCCCACACCCACCACCACTACACCCACCACCCCTCACACCCACCACCACCACACCCACCACCCCACACCCACCACCACCACACCCACCACCCCACACCCACCACCACTACACCCACCATCCACACCCACCACCACCACACCCACCACCACTACACCCACCACCACTACACCCACCACCCCCTACACCCACCACCCTACACCCACCACCACTACACCACTACCACACACACCCACCACCACCACATCCACCACCCCACACCCACCACCCCTACACCCACCACCACTACACCCACCACCACTACACCCACCACCATTACACCCACACCACCACTACACCCACCCACCACTCACACCCACCTCACACTCACCACTCCTCACACTCCACACCTCTACACCTACCACCTCACACCCACTACCTCACACCCACTACTCTTACACCCACTACACTACTACACCCACTACTTTGACACCTACATTACCTACACCACTACCCCTTACACTCCAACACCTCACCTAACACTTTACTCACTACTTTTACACCCACCACCACTACACCCACCACCGAAGTGTATTTTAAACACCTACGTATAATGGAGAGCCGAGAGTCAGGTAGCCTTGTTACATGGTTCCGTATTCCTTGTGTTGTGTGGTGGGTGGAGGAGAGGGTGGAGGGAGGTGGAGGAGGGGTGAAGGGGGGTGGAGGAGAGGGTGGAGGAAGGTGAAGGGGGGTGGAGGAGAGGGTGGAGGAGGGTGAAGGGGTGGAGAAAGGGTGGAGGAGGGTGAAGGGGTGCTGGAGAGTAAGGAAAAAGGGGTGGGAGAGAGGGGAGGTAGAGGGTGGAGTGTAGTGGAAAGGGTGTGGAAGAGACTGTAGAGGGTGGTGGGAGAGGTGGAGATAAGAGTGGAGAGGCCATAGAGGGTGGAGACGAGGGTGGAGGGAGATGTAGAGGGGGGGATTGGAGGAATATGGTCCTACAACAGGTGGTGACTGGTGAGGAGGGAGGGGGGTGAGGGGGGGTGAGGAGGGAGGGGGTGAGGAGGGATGGGGGGAGGGGGGGAGGAGGGGGGGGTGAGGAGGAGGGGGGTGAGGAGGGGGTGAGGAGGGAGGGGGGGTGAGGAGGGAGGGGGGAGGAGGGAGGGGAGACTAAGAAGAAGAGAAGGGAAGGAGTGAAGGGGAGAAGCAACAGGTACACACACACACAAACACACACACACATTAATGATAGAACACTTACACTGGCCCAAGGTTGTGTACATACCAGTCAGGGTACACACTAGCTTACCCAAACTGCAATGTTAGGTTAGGCTAGGCTAGGGTTAGGTTAGGTTAGGTTGGATTAGGGATTAGTTATGCTAGACTTGGACAGGGTTAGGTTAAGTTAGGGTTTTGGATATGTTAAAATAGATTTGGTTAGGTTAGGTTATGTTAGTTTAGGTTAGGTTAGGTTAGGTTAGATTGGGTTACGCTCCATTGTTAATGAAAGCCAAAACTTACCTGAAATTACCTGTTATTAATTTACCTGTAATGAAGACTTGAGTTCAATGCAAAATTAATCATGAAAGGCCAATGCTAATGACCTATAATCCTCGGGGTGACACAGTCCAAATGGGTAAATGAGACTAAAATTAGGCAGATTGGAGACCCACTCGGAGAAAGGGGGGAGGGGGAGTCAGTTTACCTATATACATGCCTGTGTGTAGGTTAGTCTCTATCACCTGTACCAAGGCATTTAATGAGGGACAATTACCTGGGTTCTGGGTCTCGACTCAATTACCTGGGGGCAATTAGCATGCAGATCACCTGAGAGGATTGTTCCTTACTGCCACTCTGGTGTTCAATTAGTTCGCTATACCGGTGTTAATCGTTCTCGTCATTGTGTTTGTAAAATTTCTAGGTTATGTTATGTTAGGTTAGGTTAGGTTAGGTTAGGTTAGGTTAGGTGATTAATCTTCAGGTAAAACTGGCTGAGGTGACAAGCCTTAAGGTGCTCCAACTTGCAGTACACAACAAGAACGCGAGACTCTGGAAGCAATATGTCAAGTCAGCGATAAGCTCGAAGGAAAGATGGAAAACTCAGGTGACAAATTCGTGGCCGGGTGTTTCCTCTGGTCACACATGACAGAGGGTCGTATAAAAGTTTCCCTTGCCACAATAAATTTCCCCCAAACACGACACAAAAGTTTCCAGAACGTATTTTTACACGACACAGACGCTTGATGTGCGTACTATATATTGGTGCTACACTTGGGAGGTCATGCACAGTACTATATTGGTGCTACACTTGGGAGGTCATGCACAGTACTATATTGGTGCTACACTTGGGAGGTCATGCACAGTACTATATTGGTGCTACACTGGGAGGTCACAGTACTATATTGGTGCTACACTTGGGAGGTCATGCACAGTACTATATTGGTGCTACACTGGGAGGTCATGCACAGTACTATATTGGTGCTACACTTGGGAGGTCATGCACAGTACTATATTGGTGCTACACTGGGAGGTCATGCACAGTACTATATTGGTGCTACACTGGGAGGTCATGCACAGTACTATATTGGTGCTACACTGGGAGGTCATGCACAGTACTATATTGGTGCTACACTTGGAGGTCATGCACAGTACTATATTGGTGCTACACTGGAGGTCATGCACAGTACCACCTCTTCTATTCACTTTCTGCTTTGCCTTCTTTATCACATCTATCTTTCATGTCCATATTTATTATTGTCCTCTTTTCCCTTCCTTTTGTCTGCCAATTGTCCTCTTCTCTTCCCTCTCCTTCTTTTTCTTTCTTCGTTCCTTCGTTTATATACCTTACCTCTCCTTCCTTCCTCCACCTTCTTTTCTTTCTTCTTCTCCCCTTTCCTCCCTTTCTCTTCCGTTCTCTCTCTCCCACTTCTCTTCCTTTCCATCGTTTTTCTTGCTTACCTCATCTCTCTCTCCATATTTCAACACGTTAATGCATCACTTAAGAGACTTTGTGAGACTAAACTCAAGTGCGTTTAAACTTAAGTGTCTCTAAACCCAAGTATATTTAACGATCTAAACCCAAGTGTGTCTAAACCAAAGTGCATCTCAACCCAAGTGCGTTTTAAAGTGTCTCCAAAATATTAAACCAACACACACACACACACACACACTATCTCCAGGGCTAATAAACCTCTCCAATCTTTTTAAACCAACTTAGGAGACCACCTCACCCCAGGAGGGACTTTAAACCTAATAAAAAAACACAACTTTAAAAAATAAACTTACTATGAGAAGGACTTGTGTGTGTGTGTGTGTGTGTGTGTGTGGTGTGTGGTGTGTGTGTGTGTGTGTGTAAAGGAGTACTGTATACCACGAACCATTACCCATATTAGAATTAAACCATTAACCACACAACCACGCAACCAACTATGTATGTATTTATGTATGAAAAGGGGGTATACCAGTAACCAATACCCCATTACCATCCCATTAGATTTACCCCATTAACCACCCAACCAGTAGCCAGACAGGTGATGTAGAGCAACAGGTATTGGCACTATTGAACCTGTCATTACTCAGTTCTAAATTCAACCCCACACAATGGCCGGTCATTACTGTCAATGAGTTTCTCTAATTATGGGATTGATGCCATGAATAACATCACATTATGTAGGTGAATTGTGGGGGTGGTGAGGTTGGGGGGTGTGGTGGTGAGGTGGGGGTGGTGGGTGTGGGGTGGAGGGGTCATTATCTCGACAAATTAGGTAGAGGGGTAGGTGGGGGTAGGTGGGGGAGGGAGTATGTGGGATTTTAATGGCTATTTTAACCTGTAGTAATAGGATTTTCTTAATTAATTAGGGCCCTACCTGCTCCTTTTCCTCCCCTCTCACCCCTACCCCCTCTCCTTCTTCCCCTCCTACCCCTACCTTCCTCCATCTCCTCCCTCCCTTCCATTATATGAGACGGGTAAGTAGGGTTCATTTTCCTGTCGAGAGAGAGAGAAGAGAAAGAGAGAAAGAGAGAGAGAGAGAGAGAGAGAGCAGAACCGGAAACAAGTCAGAAGGATCGAGGTATTGCAGGAAGGACTCAGCCACATTATTGCCACACTACTGCCACACTACTACCACACTACTGCCACACTACTACCACACTACTGCCACACTATGACACACTATTGCCACACTATTACCACACTAGACTCCTAATAATATCATACTTCTATCACACACAACACCACACAACACCAACACCCCAACACACCAACACCACACCACACCACACCAACACCAACACCACACCAACACCCCAACACCACACCAACAGCACACACACCAACACCACACCAACACCACCACACCACACCAACACCAACACACCAACACCCCAACACCACACCAACACCACACCACACCACACCAACACCACACCAACACCCCAACACCACACCAACAGCACACCACCAACACCACACCAACACCACACCAACACCAACACCACACCAACACCACACCAACACCACACCACACCACACCACAAGAGCTGGGTGGCAAAGGGTGGCGGCCACACATCACACACTAGTGGGTAGGTAGTCACTCAGGCCAGCTGACCATCACTTCAACCACACTGTCTAGCTGCGGGGGTCTGACCTGGGGGGTAAGGGTGGGTGGAGAGGGAGGAGGGATTATAAGTGGGTGAGAGAGGGAGGGAGGGAGGATTATATGTGGAGAGGGAAGAGAGGGAGAATATAAGTGAGTGGAAGGAGAGAGAGGGAAAAGAGGGGGATTATAAGTGTGTGAGAGGAGAGAGGGAGAGGAGGGTGGGAGGAGAGGGAGGGAGGGAGAGAGAGGGAATGATTAAAGTGGGTGGAAGGGAGATCAGCATATGTAATTTGGAGGGAGGGAGGGAAGGAGGGAAGGAGGCAGGGAGGCAGGGAGGGAGGGAAGGTGGGGAGGAGGGAGAAGACTAGAGAGAACGAACGAAGGAAGGAGGAGGAAGGAAGGAAGGAAGGAAGGAAGGAAGGAAGGAAGGAAGGAAGAAGGAAGGAAGGAGAAAATAACAACAAAGTAATCACATATTCTCAACCATTTCATTGTTTACATGTATCAGTTGTTATCCATCCCCCCTCCTGTAGGGTCTAGTGTGTGTGTGTGTGTGTGTGTGTGTGTGTGTGTGTGTGTCGACTTATCCTAAACATTTGTACAGTTGTGTCTGGTCACCTGTGTGTACATATACTGTATAGGCCTATGTGTACGTTAAATATGTATGTATGCATGAGTAATACGCCCATGATGATTCTAGATGTGGTGTGTGTGTGTGTGTGTGTGTGTGGTATAGATCAACATATTACTGTACACAAGGACCTGGCCTATTCTGGGGGAGATGCGGGGGAGTTGAATATTCGTGACGGGTGGGCAGATGGAAGGGAAGGGTAAGGGGGTAAGTGGAGGGGGTAAGGGAGGGGGGAAATATTCGTGACCGTAGATCATTAACGGGGACCACCACCAGGCTGCCCAAATTGATGTGATGGGCCAATGGAAAATAAACAGGCCTACTTCTCTCTCACAGCTGTCACTTACCCCTCCCTCGACACGTGCTAGGCCTACGTGAGGTCCTTTCCATGGCTCTTTACCTGAGGCCCTTCTGTATTTCCGCCAGACAGTAATACACCTGCAGGAGGCCGTGACGTCCATTCCATTGCTCTCTTCCCCCTCCGTTATCTCTCTCCCTTTCCTCTTCCTCCCTTTCTCTCTGAATTTCTTCCCTCCCTCCTCTTCTGTCATTCTCTCCCTTCCCATCTTCATTCTCTCTCTCTAAATTCCCTCTCCCTCTTCTTCTCCATTCTCCTTCTCTCATTCCCCTCTCCACTCTCTCTCACTTCCCTCCCCCTCTTCTCCTCTCTCCCTCTCACTACCCAGGCCATGAGTTACCTGTCTCATTAAGTATTGGCCAGGTATCGATGCAGCGAGAGAACATCTGGTCAGGTAAAGGTTCAATTTAGCCCGAGAAATTAACACCTGTGCTCAGACGCTTTGCTGTCGAATGGGTTAATAGTTTAATGGGTTAATGGGTCCAGAGGGTTCAATTCCTAATGGGCACGAGTCTTAATGGGTCCTAGTCCTAATGGGCCCCTAGTTCTAATTGGCCCACTTGTAATGGGTCTTAATTTTAATAGGCCCCTGTTAATGGTTGCTAGTTCTAATAGGCCCACTTATAATGGGTGCTGTCTAGTGAAAACCTGGAGCCATTAGGTCTAAGTAGTCCCATAGTAAACTTTGTCCCTAGTAACTCAATAGCTCCTAGCCCCAGCAATTTCCCTCAGCAGTAGCCCCTCTGACAGGAATTCCCCCAATAATTCTCCCTAAGTAGCCCTCCCCCCCCAACTCCCCCTAGCTCCTCCTCCCCAGTAATATCCTCCCAATACCCCCTCAGCCCCCACCCCCTTCTCCCCAGTCCCCCCAGAATAGATAATAAGTCCCCTGATAGATGTTTTTAACCCCTTCATCTACTCTTAAAACACAGGCCATTTACCTGTTCGTTTTTCCTACCTCTTTGTTTACCTGTGTTTTCCGGCTAATTAGACTTCCCAAGGTAAGAGGTAATGGACAGGAGCCTTTACTGTCTCAGCTGTCTTGTGTGTGTGAAGAGAGAGAGAGAGAGAGAGAGAGAGAGAGAGAGAGAGGTGAAGTTACGCATAGTGAGTTCTCCTGTCTCATTCACTGTCTCTTTATTTACACACTAAGTGGATGGGAAAAGGGACGGAGGGTGACATGAAGATCCGGTGTCATTAACTGCGGTAGCAATTTGGTGTGTGTGTGTGTGTGTGTGTGTGTGTGTGTGTGTGTGTGTGTGTGTGTGTGTGTGTGTGTGTGTGTGTGTGATAAAAAATGAGAAAAATAAATGAAAAAAGTGAAGAAAATAGCGAAAAAAAAAAAAATTGAAAAAAAAGTGAAGTGAAAAAAAGTGAAGTGAAAAAAAGTGAAAAAAAACATAAAATGGGAGATGAAAAAATGGTAAAGGTGAAAAATGAAAGAGTGAATAATACTGTACAAAAAATACTGAGTACTGTACATGACTTTAAGCCTGAGGTGTACAATGGAAGGTAGTGTACAACTGTTGTATATTGGGGGAGGGGGAGGGAGGGGGAGAGGGAAGGGGGGAGGAAGGGGGAGAGGGAAGGGAGAGGAAGGGGAGGAAGGGGAGGAAGGGAGGTGATAGTGCGGGAGAGTGAAAGGGGGGGGGGGCAATAGAGAGGGACAGAGGGAAAAAGGAAGGGAGAAGGGAGGAAAGTGAAGAGAAAGGGTGAAGAAAGAAGGAGGAGGTAGTGGGGAAGAAGGGAGGAGGGAAGGGATAGTAGGGAAAGGTTGGATAGAGGAGAGGGAGGGGGGGAGGGAGGGGAGGAGGAGGGAGGAAGAGAGAATTCCGATATCTAGATCCTCCATTACCGGACCCCCAATTTACCGTACATCCTATTCGATTTACTGACCCAATATTATCCGGACTCCATATTATCCGAACCCCAATTATCCGGACACTATATTATCCGACACCATATTATCCGGCTCCATTATCCGAACCAATTATCCGACACCATATTATCGGACACCATATTATCCGAACACCATATTATCCGAACCTCATATCCGGACACCCCAATAACTGACCCTGATTTACCGGACTAGAGTGACCACGACGATAAAAGACCTCCCTTGGGATGGAACTTTGGAAGAAGGGAAGAGCAATAACGAAATAATGGGGGAGTAGCAGAGGGCAGAGGATGACAGAGATGAAGAAATATGGGGAACGAGGGAGTGAGGAAGGAATGGGAGGAAAATTGATAGCGAAGGAGAGGTGTCAAGGGAGGAGAGAGAGAAGAGAGAGAGAGAGAGAGAGAGAGAGAGAGAGTAAACTAAAATCAATCATGAAAACGACAAAATAAAAAAGTAAAGAAAAGAACAAAAACAAAACACGAAAAAATAAAACAACGTAAAAAACAAAAACAAAACAGAAAAATAAAATAAAAACACGTAAAAAAAGGCATAAAAAATCTTGTACGAGAGTGGCCACATGAGATATCCTAACATGGCCACACACCCGTCGTGTTTTTAGGCCACATATACTCTTTATCAATAGTATGGCCACATCTACCTTAGTTATCAATAGTATGGCCACATCTACCTTAGTTATCAATAGTATGGCCACATCTATTCATTAGTTATCAATAGTATGGCCACATCTACCTTAGTTTATAATAGTATGGCCACATCTACCTTAGTTATCAATAGTATGGCCACATCTACCTTAGTTATCAATAGTATGGCCACATCTATCACTTTTTTATCATAAAGGCATGGCCATCTGTCCCTTCTTCCCGTCTTTATCAAACATTATGGCCATGTCTTCCGTCTTCCTTGGGCCAAAATATTCTGGCCACACTTTCCATATCACATAATTCCCTTTTATCAAACATTATGGCGGCATCTTTCTCCACCCTTGCCACCCACTCCGTCTTTATCAAGCATTGTGGCCATCTCTCCCTTCTTTTCCCTTTCTCAAGTATTCTGGCCATTTCTTCCTGGCCATGTCTCCCTCCATCACAAGACACTACAGGGCCAAGCATGTCCATATATCTCTAGGACCTTCTGCAGGTGAGTAACGATGGCAGGTACGGGACAGGTATGAGTCATTTTACGTCTAGAAACATACAGGTGAGTCATAAAGGTACCTGGGTGGTTTAGGTGAGTCATAAAGGTACCTGGGTGGTTTAGGTGAGTCATGAAGGGTACCTAGGTGGTTTAGGTGAGTCATGAAGGTACCTAGGTGGTTTAGGTGAGTCAGGAAGGGTACCTAGGTGGTTTAGGTGAGTCAGAAGGGTACCTAGGTGGTTTAGATGAGTCATGAAGGTACCTAGGTGGTTTAGATGAGTCATGAAGGTACCTGGGTGGTTTAGGTGAGTCATGAAGGTACCTGGGTGGTTTAGATGAGTCATGAAGGTACCTGGGTGGTTTAGGTGAGTCGAAGGTACCTGGGTGGTTTAGGTGAGTCATGAAGGGTACCTGGGTGGTTTAGATGAGTCATGAAGGTACCTGGGTGGTTTAGATGAGTCATGAAGGTACCTGGGTGGTTTAGGTGAGTCATGAAGGTACCTGGGTGGTTTAGGTGAGTCAGAAGGGTACCTGGGTGGTTTAGGTGAGTCATGAAGGTACCTGGGTGGTTTAGGTGAGTCATGAAACTGGGTGGTTTAGGTGAGTCAGAAGGTACCTGGGATGGTTTAGGTGAGTCATGAAGGTACCTGGGTGGTTTAGGTGAGTCATGAAGGTACCTGGGTGGTTTAGGTGAGTCAGAAGGTACCTTGGTGGTTTAGGTGAGTCATGAAGGTACCTGTGTTTAGGTGAGTCATGAATAGCCTGGGTGGTTTAGGTAGTCATGAAGGTACCTGGGTGGTTTAGGTGAGTCATGAAGGTACCTGGGTGGTTTAGGGTGAGTCATGAAGGTACCTGGGTGGTTTAGGTGAGTCATGAAGGTACCTGGGTGGTTTAGGTGAGTCATGAAGGTACCTGGGTGGTTTAGGTGAGTCAGAAGGGTACCTAGGTGGTTTAGGGGTGAGTCATGAAGGTACCTGGGTGGTTTAGGTGAGTCATGAAGGTACCTGGGTGGTTTAGGTGAGTCATGAAGGTACCTGGGTGGTTTAGGTGAGTCAGGAAGGGTACCTAGGTGGTTTAGGTGAGTCATGGGTACCTGGGTGGTTTAGGTGAGTCATGAAGGTACCTGGGTGGTTTAGGTGAGTCATGAAGGTACCTGGGTGGTTTAGGTGAGTCATGAAGGTACCTGGGTGGTTTAGGTGAGTCAGGAAGGGTACCTGGGTGGTTTAGGTGAGTCATGAAGGTACCTGGGTGGTTTAGGTGAGTCATGAAGGTACCTGGGTGGTTTAGGTGAGTCAGGAAGGGTACCTGGGTGGTTTAGGTGAGTCATGAAGGGACCTGGGTGGTTTAGGTGAGTCATGAAGGTACCTGGGTGGTTTAGGTGAGCTGAGAAGGTACCTGGGTGGTTTAGGTGAGTCATGAAGGTACCTGGTGGTTTAGGTGAGTCAGAAGGGTACCTGGGTGGTTTAGGTGAGTCAAGAAGGTACCTGGGTGGTTTAGGTGAGTCATGAAGGTACCTGGGTGGTTTAGGTGAGTCATGAAGGTACCTGGGTGGTTTAGGTGAGTCATGAAGGTACCTGGGTGGTTTAGGTGAGTCATGAAGGTACCTGGGTGGTTTAGGGAGTCATGGAAGGTACCTGGGTGGTTTAGGTGAGTCATGAAGGGTACCTAGGGTGGTTTAGGTGAGTCAGGAAGGTTAGGTGGTTTAGGTGAGTCAGAAGGGTACCTAGTGGTTTAGGTGAGTCAGGAAGGGTACCTGAGGTGGTTTAGGTGGACAGAAGTACCTAGGTGGTTTAGGTGAGTCATGAAGGTACTCGGTGGTTTGGTGGTCAGAAGGTACCTGGTGGTTTAGGAAGACAAGTCGCTCAGGAAAACAATTGGGGTGAGAGGTGACCGTGGTCTCTTGCCCTAACTTTCTCATCCCTTTTCTCATTTTCCTCCCAACTTATCGAACCACTTTCTCTTATCACTTTCTTTTTTTAACTCACTTTCTTTCTTTCCTCCTTCTCTTCCTTATCTTCTCTTCCCCTTTCTTTAACATTATCTCTATCGTATTCTTACCATTATTAAGCTTTTTTTCTCTAATTCTCTTTCGGATTATTCTATTTTATCTCTCTTCCTGTTTTTATCAAGGTCTCTCTCTCTCTGTAATTACCAAGTTAACATTGACTCAACTCAGCACCTGCGATACTTTTTTCCTTCTTCTTCTTCTTCCTCCTCCTCCTCCTCGTCTTCCTCCTACTTCTTCCTTTCCTCTTTCCCCTGCTTTACCTTCCTCTCCTTCCCCTTCTCCTTCATCTGTTTGCCTTCCTTCCTCCTCATTCCTCACATATTTCCTCTTCCATCCCTTTCTCTTCCTCCTTCTTATCGCCCCTCTTCCTCTTCCCCTTCTCTTTCGCTGCTTCCTCCTCCTTCCTCTTCCCCTCCTTCCTTACCCTAACCCTTCTTATCATTCTCCTCTTCCTTCCAAACAAAGGTGTGGCACCAAACAAGGATGTGACACCAAACAAGGGTGTAATAACGAAACAAGGGTGTGGCACTGTCGGTCAACCGGGCACAAGACAACTGGCGCCATCGTTCGTGGTGCAGAAGTCTAATCCTACAGCAGTGCCAGCCAGGAATAGTGTGTGTGTGTGTGTGTGTGTGTGTGTGTGTGTGTGTGAAAAAATATGAATGTTGTGAACTTTACCATCATCATCACATCATCACCCCTCATCCCCTCCCTTCCATCACACCCTCCATCACCCCTCCACCATCACCTCCCCTCCCATCACCACCTCCATCACCACCCCTCCTCACCATCATCACCCCTCATCCCACCCCTCATCTTCCCTCCATCACCCCCTCTCCACCCTCCTCACCACCCTCCATCCACCCCTCCTCCATCCTCCATCACCACCCCTCCTTCACCACATCACCACCCCCTCCATCACCACCCCCTCCTCACCATCACCACCCCTCCATCACCCCTCCGCCCCCCACCATCTTACACTATCAGCACACATCTTTCCTGCCGCCTCACGTCCTATTAATTCTCATCACTGCCTCTCGTTCAGGATACATTGACTCACACTTGGCACCTTGAGTCACCTTAGCAACTTCTCCCACTAGTTACCCTGACTCAAACTTGGCACACTGACTCACCTTGACACTGCTCACACTTGGCTCACTGGCCACTCCCTCACATGACACTCCCTCACACTTGACACTGCCTTACACTTGACCTCCTCACACTTGACACTGCCTCACACTTGACACTGACTCACACTTGGCACCCTGAGTCACACTTCATGTTATCTCGAGTACGGACTTAGGACTGTTGGAGGTCCAGATTCTTAAACAAAAAAGATCATAAGATAAAGTGAAGCTGTGGCCGAGTCCCTGACGAGGTGACCTGTGGCCGAGTCCTTGACGAGGAGTGACTTGTGGCCGAGGGTGATACTGGGAGGTGATCTCTCTCTCTCTCTCTCTCTCTCTCTCTCTCTCTCTCTCTCTCTCTCTCTACTACCCTCTCTCTCTTTCTCTCTCTTCCTCTCCTCCCTCCTTACTATCCTTTTTTCTCTCTCCCTCATTATCCTTCTCTCACTCTTTCCTATTTTCCCTCTCCCTCTCTCATTCCCTCCCTTATCCTTTCATTCCCCTCCTTTACTCTCCCTCAATTACCCCCCCTCATTCTCCCTCTCTACAAGCTTCCTCTCCTCGCCTTTTATTGGCAGTGACAGTTAGGTTAGATTAGGATAGGTTAGGATAGGATAGGTTAAGTTATTTACACGTTATATACAGTATACCCCATTTACCTGGCCTTACCTGGATCCCAACTCTCAAATTGGCTTACGATAGTTTATAGGCCAAAATTTTCCCTCGTACGGATATATTCCACTAAACCGGACTTTTCTCTCGCTAAACCGGACTTTTCTCTCGCTAAACCGGACTTTTTTTTTCTCTCTTCAACCGGACTTTTCTCTAACTAAACCGAAAATTTATCCCCAAACCAGAAATATTTCCCAAAACACACACACACACACACACACACACACACACACACACACACACACACACACACACACAAGACAATACAATCCGAGTCTTTCATTCAGACAAGACTTAAATAAAGCCATTTTCAGTGTCTTACAAAAGCCAGTCGGAGAAAGACTGGGCCATTCAGGGGAGGAGAGGGGGAGAGGGGGGAAGAAGGAGAGGAGAGAGGAGGTGAGGAAAGAATGAGAGGGAGGGTAGAATAGGGTAGTGTGGAGGAGGGGAGGGTAGTGGGGAGGAAGGGGAGAATAGGGAGGTGAGGGTAGGATGGGGAGAAGGGGAGATATTCAAAGGTATTTAGGTATTTAATATATTTTCCTACGATAATATTTTTGAAATTAAAAAACTAAAATCCTGTTAAAAAATTTTCTTAAAGATAAAAGTTTTTATTTGTTTTATTAAATTTGTGTTTTTCTGATAAGGAATGAAAAATGAATCTAATTTTCTTCTAAACAACTAAATAAACAAACAGACACACACGACGACACAAACAAACAAACACGATGTAAACACCAAAAAAAAGCACATCAATATTCATCCCCAAAAAACACACACAATGTTTTATTTTTGATGAAACAAGAACCAGAAAAAAAAAACACCTTCATTTGTGTTTATATACCTGAGTCATTAGGCCCCTTGCTAATGAACCTCCACTAATTACATAAAAAGACTAATCATCAGCTCAGTTCTACATCATTAATACTATAACACAGTCGTAAATTAATATTTTATTATTTCCTCTGTTGTTATTGTTCTATTAATGACGGTAATTAATTACGTAATGATTCGGTTCGGTTCGGTTAAACAGGGGGGGGGGGAGATAGAAAGAGGGGGAAGATCATCGAAAGGTACCCTACCCCTCCTGAACCCTCAACCCTCTCTCAGTCAATATTAAATCCGCCTTAGGTTAACAGTCCCGGCGAGAAGGACCACAACACCTCATCCACCCTCTGAGTGTTTACTAACAGCCATGATGGACGAGAATGGTTACGATTGGTTTGTTAGGAAGCGGATGATTGTTTATTGAAATGACTCGGGTCAATGATCTACCGAGGCCCCGATGCTGATAAGGTACCAACACTCGTTAAGACAGCTGGTTCACCCACCACCACCTACTAAGACAGCTGGTTCACCCACCACCACCTACTAAGACAGCTGGTTCACCCACCACCTACTAAGACAGCTGGTTCACCACCACCACTACGAGAACAGCTGGTTCACCCACCACCACCTACTAAGACAGCTGGTTCACCCACCACCTACTAAGACAGCTGGTTCACCACCACCACCTACTAAGACAGCTGGTTCACCCACCACCACCTACTAAGACAGCTGGTTCACCCACCACCACCTACTAAGACAGCTGGTTCACCCACCACCACCTACTAAGACAGCTGGTTCACCACCACCACCTACTAAGACAGCTGGTTCACCACCACCACCTACTAAGACAGCTGGTACACCTACACCACCTATAAGACAGCTGGTTCACCCACCACCACCTACTAAGACAGCTGGTTCACCCACCACCTACTAAGACAGCTGGTTCACCCACCACCACCTACTAAGACAGCTGGTTCACCCACCACCACCTACTAAGACAGCTGGTTCACCCACCACCACCTACTAAGACAGCTGGTTCACCCACCACCACCTACTAGGCAGCTGGTTCACCCACCACCACCTACTAAGACAGCTGGTTCACCCACCACCACCTACTAAGACAGCTGGTTCACCCACCACCACCTACTAAGACAGCTGGTTCACCCACCACCATCTGCCACAACTTTGTGATAATAAACTCAGTTGACCAACTTGGTGCACACCGTCAGACACTACTGATCACAGACATAACACAAAAAATTAATTTCGGAAACATTATGTCCAAAATTATATTTGTTTTAGCCGTTGTAGCAGTGAGCGTGTGGGCGGCGGGGTCAGAGAGCAGCACCCTTGGTCAGGCTGCCGGACTCCTTCGAGGACGACTCTGCCCTCCTCTTCAATAACGTGCCGCACCTTCACCCAGTACGGGGGAGTCTTTCTCTGGTGACTCCTCCGTGGCTTCCCCTAACGAGAATATTAACCAGGACCCCGCCAAGTCTTCACCGATCGTCGGCCCGGCCATAGAGTACTCGAGCACGATTGACACCGCCTCCACCCTCAATCGCAACACAGTATTGGCCATGCCACAAAAGCAACCCCGTCAACGGTGTTGTCCCCAGCCAAGACGCCGCCAACGGTGTCCACCATGTGGCTGCAGGTCCAGAAGGGGCCGGCAAACATGTCCATGTTCCACCCCAAGAAGCAGCCAACGGTGTTAACAGTGACCAGGTCGTCCACATCGTTGAACCATAATTAACTCTTCTTTTACCTTAGATAAAAAAACTCATTGTTCTTTTTTGGTGTTCATTAGTGACCTGACCTCTCAAGCCCCGTAATGACTACACAGCGTCATCCACAAGACCAATATTTACTGAACCTTCTTCACTAATGACTGTGTGTAAAAACAACCATCACTTCCTACAACACCCAACAAGACCTCACCATAACAAACCACTACACCAAGTTTACAGTCAATCCGTCAAGTTATCGTACAGACAACAATTAGACCAAAGAAACAGACAGACACACAGACAGACAGACAATAACGTGGCCCGGATCTAAAGCCCCAACATGGTACTGTAGGGTCACGTTATGGCTCGTGTCTTTAAATTACTTAATAAATAAATATTTTTTTCATCCAAACTTTGGGTTAAAAAGTTTCTCAAAGTTTATAAAGTATGGGAACTGACACCTTCCCCATCTCCCCTCCCTTTTCCTTCCCCATTCCTCCTCTTTCCTTTCCTCCCTCTACCATCCCTTCCCTCGTAGCGCCATAAGCAAGATGGGAAAAAATAAATGGGGGAATAAAAAAGAAATGTAATTGTTGTCAAACTTTAAATAGCTAACTTCCTTCCTTCCTTCCCTCCTTCCATCAATCCTTCCCTCCTTCCCTCCTTCCATCAATCCTTCCCTCCTTCCTCCTTCCTTCCTTCCTTCCTCCTTCCCTCCTTCCATCAATCCTTCCCTCCTTCCATCAATCCTTCCCTCCTTCCCTCCTTCCATCAATCCTTCCTTCCCTCCCACTCACTCTAGAGAAAGAAGTTAAACTATTTTCAACACAAACTATTTAAACTTTCAACAATACAAAACAGATTAATAAAAGTTGTTGTTATTTTATTGATTAAAGTTATAAACGATAACTTTGGAGAGAGAGAGAGTTAATTAATCTATCAGCATTAGGTTAGGTTCGGTTAGGTTAGTGTGTTTACAGATCAATCCCTAAAGTTAATGTGTTTTTGAGGTCAAGAGGTCAAAGTTAAGGTCAGGAATTAATAAGAGGATATACAGCCTATTTAACTCAACAAAGTGACCTCTTGTTGCAAAACCTGCCGTCTTGTTGCAAAAACCTGCCATCTTGTTGCAAAAACCCGCCGTTCTTTTGAAAAACCTGCCGTCTTGTTGCTGAAAAACCCGCCATCTTGTTGCAAAACCCGCCATCTTGTTGCAAAATCCGCCGTCTTGTTGCAAAATCCGCCGTCTTGTTGCAAAAACCCGCCGTCTTGTTGCAAAAACCCGCCATCTTGTTGCAAAACCCGTCGTTTGCAAAACCGTTGTCTTGTTGCAAAATCCGCCGTCTTGTTGCAAAAATCGCCGTCTTGTTGCAAAACCGCCATCTTGTTGCAAAACCTGCCGTCTTGTTGCAAAACCCGCCATCTTGTTGCAAAACCCGCCGTCTTGCAAAAATCCGCCGTCTTGTTGCAAAAATCCGCCGTCTTGTTGCAAAAACCCGGTCTTGTTGCAAAAACCCGCCGTCTTGCTAAAACCCGCCATCTTGTTGCAAAAATCCGCCGTCTTGTTGCAAATCCGCCGTCTTGTTGCAAAAACCTGCCGTCTTGTTGCAAAACCCGCATTTGTTGCAAAACCCGCCGTCTTGTTGCAAAATCCGTCGTCTTGTTGCAAAATCCGCCGTCTTGTTGCAAAAATCCGCCGTCTTGTTGCAAAAACCACTCGCCAGTAAAACTCGCCGTCTTGTTGCAAAACCGCCATCTTGTTGCAAAAATGAAATTGGTTCAGAATATTACACACACACACACACACACACACACACACACACACACACACACACACACACACACACACACACACACA